>NC_091361.1:4445839-4471448 GCF_038502225.1 Cherax quadricarinatus | reverse complement strand
CATCTGCTATCCTATTCTCCGTCTTACTCTTAATTCTTTCAATAATAACTCTACCATACACTTTGCCAGGTATACTCAACAGACTTATCCCCCTATAATTTTTGCACTCTCTTTTATCCCCTTTGCCTTTATACAAAGGAACTATGCATGCTCTCTGCCAATCCCTAGGTACCTTACCCTCTTCCATACATTTATTAAATAATTGCACCAACCACTCCACAACTATATCCCCACCTGCTTTTAACATTTCTATCTTTATCCCATCAATCCCGGCTGCCTTACCCTCTTTCATTTCACCTACTGCCTCACGAACTTCCCCCACACTCACAACTGGCTCTTCCTCACTCCTACAAGATGTTGTTCCTCCTTGCCCTGTACACGAAATCACAGCTTCCCTATCTTCATCAACATTTAACAATTCCTCAAAATATTCCCTCCATCTTCCCAATACCTCTAACTCTCCATTTAATAACTCTCCTCTCCTATTTTTAACTGACAAATTCATTTGTTCTCTAGGCTTTCTTAACTTGTTAATCTCACTCCAAAATTTTTTCTTATTTTCAACAAAATTTGTTGATAACATCTCACTCACCCTCTCATTTGCTCTCTTTTTACATTGTTTCATTACTCTCTTAGCCTCTCTTTTTCTCTCCATATACTCCTCCCTCCTTGCATCACTTCTACTATATATATATATATATATATATATATATATATATATATATATATATATATATATATATATATATAAACTGATCTCTGGCTGAAGGAGACTCGAACCTACGAACCTTAGAACAAGGTACGCAGTGCTATACCAATCTACCCACACTGGACAATACCTTAGCGTGTAGCTTGCGCTACACGTAGATCCAAGGCAGCCAGCTTTCAGGAAGAAGGCTTACAGCTTTTCATCTCATCCCCTGCATGCATCAGCCTTATTAAAGATTTTAACAATGCAAGGAATTCGCAAGAGCAGGCGAAATATACACAAACGCTGATCTTTGGCTGATGGAGACTCGAACCTACGAACCTTAGAACAAGGTAAGCAAGTGCTATACCAATCTACCCACAGTGGACAAAACCTGGCTTGTAGCTTGCGCTACACGTTGATCCAAGGAAGCGAGCTTTCAGGGAGAAGGCTTACAGCTTTTCATCTCAGTGTTTGTGTATATTTCGCCTGCTCTTGCGAATTCCTTGCATTGTTAAAATTCTCTAATAAGGCTGATGCATGCAGGGGATGAGATGAAAAGCTGTACCGCAAGCTACACCCTAAGAGCTGTTACCTACATCAGCTCATTTGAAAGCATTTTTATTGCTATGAGACATACAAGTAGGAAACAGGATGAAGTTGGAGCCATCTGTGGACCAGCATTTTCATTTGATCAACTGACTTTATCTCGTTGACATTATGCTGTACGAATGTGTTCCATACTCGAGTCATCCTGGGTATGTATGATCTCAGATGGAGTGATGTTCTGGAGAAGGGTACAGCCAGTGTGAAGTTGCTGCTTTCTGCACGTCTTGTGACATAAAAGCTTGTTTCACGCTGTCCTCGAAGTGGATCCAAGTGTGGTATTTTGACAATATTGGCCTTGTACATAACAGTAAGGCCACCCACATCCCTCCTATGTTGAAGGCTCTGCTCTCTCTCTCTCTCTCTCTCTCTCTCTCTCTCTCTCTCTCTCTCTCTCTCTCTCTCTCTCTCTCTCTCTCTCTCTCTCTCTCTCTCTCTCTCTCTCTCTCTCTCTCTCTCTCTCTCCTACACTCTTCTCTTATCCAGGTGTCTACACACTTATCATAACCTACTTTTTGAATCCAACCCTTATTTTAAATCAAATAATCCTTGAATTTATACTTTTATATTCCCTCTTCACCTTTGATAACTGATCCTTTAACATTAATGCTACGCCTTCCTTAGCTCTAACTCATTAATATTAAGGTCTGAAATAACGGTCGATAATCGTACATATAAACAAGGGAAAATAATTAATTTGGAGACAGATGAAAAAGTTTATCTAATTTCCTAACACTCAATATACTTCCTACAATAAAAAAAAATTTGAAGGATGGGAGGGGTGGGGGTGAGGAAGGAATTCCTGGAAAGAAAACAAAATCTAAAAAAAAATTCCTTGAAAAGAAAACACAAACTTCAACTTTTTTTTATTATGCAATATGTTGACATTTCGTTCAAAAACTGTTGTTACACAATTATGTAAACCTTTATCTTTCATATCATATAAATTAGAACATTGTACATCTTACCAATTTTGTAAAGTGTGGAGAGTTTTCTGCCCTAGAGAACAGGGCGTTATTTATTTTGTCTGTTTATCTGTTAGGCAAAAACACACTACAAACACAGTGAGGACAGGTCAGATGCTACTTAAATCACAGTAAAAATTTCATTGAATTTGGAGAAAGGGTAACAAAGCTTTTCTTTCTTACTCCCACCTAAGTCTCTCTAATTATTCACTTATTGAGAGATTGTCACAGTGGATAATTATATCCAATAATGGGAGAGAAAGACGTATTCTGTAAAGCTATAATGAAGCTACTGACACTGTAGAATGTTGCTATTTAATAAGATTAGTTAAGATAATTGAGATTTAAGAGTTCAACATTATTAAAATTAAATGACTTCACAATATTTTTTTTTGGTAATTGATTGCAACTAAAATTCTTGGAAAATCGTTGTCAGTTGTGTTAAAAGATGGAAAATTATATTTGCTTTTCCGCCTAAATTCTGTAGGAAGGATATCAACATCAGTTTCTGATTCTTGACTGAGACACAGATATGTTTCATATTTTACTCAGGGTAGAAACATGCTGCTTCTGTGATAACTTTCCATGAAAGACATAAGGGAAGTATTAACCTTGTTCTCAATTTACCATAAAGATTTTACATGAAGAGAGTATTATATTAGAGAACTAGTTTACCTGACTTTGCCAGACAGTGATCAGTTCCCTCTAGTGAGACAGATTGCAGCCGACAGAATTTACATGACATTAAATAATAATTACTAGGTGTACATCGGTCGCCGCATAACCCGAGAAAGGTATTCCCATATTGCATTCGCTTGGAATATTGCAAGAGCAACAAAGCTTGTGATGAAGATACAATTAGCATTAAAGCGAATAAGAAATGGCATTCACATATCATCATGTGGTAATTAATATCCAAGTTTCTACAGTAAAAATGGTACATTAGTACATAGTCCATATTTGATTGAGTGCTTCTAGCAACAAACACGAGCTCTGAAGCTAAACTGAAATGGCACTGTGGTGTTACCTTAAGGACACTGATATCCTAAACTACACCAGCACATTAAGCTTGAAGCAGCTAAAGAAGTAATAGTATTAAGCTATCAGCGTGGAAGAGTTGAAGCTTCTAGGAATCAACATTCAAATTTGTGATTTGCTTTATCATGAAAAGCAACATTTAAATTTTCCCAATTACTTCCACAGGTAAAACCTAATTGAAATCTATACACACACAAAAAAAAAGCAGCAGTTAAATCTTTTCACTAAATAAGAAAAAACTGCAAGTAAGTTTTTAGAGTAAGTAATTAAGTGAATATGGGAATTAGAAAGGAATTAAATTTATTTGTTCTTTGAATTAAAAAATATTAGGTTTATTCCATGATCTCTAGAGCACACATTATACTGGTACTTAAAACGTAGAGTATGAAGGTTTTAACCTAAGATATCCCAGTAAAGTCAAACACTAACTTATAACTGATCGGAAGCGACTCTCTACTAATATTTCACACAGACCAAGTTGATTACTGATATTGGCACATTAAGTTCCACTGTCTTTTAACACAACTGTCCTCAAAGATTTGTTACGTTATACCATGAATTAAGGAAAGATCCCAGACTTCACTTTACGAAAGCAGACAAAGCAAATGCGACAGTAATTATGGACAACGTGGATTATAGGGGAAAAATAAACATTGTATTTGGAGACAGGGAAACTCAGGCGTCTTTTAGGTCTTACCCAAGGTAAAGTGAAGGCGAAGCTTCCTCTGAGCAAAACATTTCAGCATTAAAAGTTTAAAACCAACAAGAAGATTCAGGTTGCAGATATTACACAGAATCTGACAAAATTTGCATCCACACCGCCTAAACCCATGCAAGAGGCTTAAACCATTTCGTACGATATACCAGCCTTGAAAGCTCGATGCCTTCCACACGTGTCTTATTGTAATCAGAAGTAAACGTCAAACCCCTACGCGCCATTTAGCGTCTGTTAAATGGACAGCATGGAAGAGGAGGAGGATTCCAGTTCCTTGGAAGAAGAGCCCCTCACCATGTGATCCAGTCATATAATGCAATTTATTACGTTGCAGGACATTTGAAATTAAAAGTGGCAAAAATGCCACCTACTCTCTTCGCCATATGTACCAATCTTCTTCTATGTAGGATTCACCAGCGTTGAAAATTTGAAGCCGATCTGAAGAGGCCTTCTCAAACTATCTCGTCGAAACCATTAGTATGAATTGTCTATTTATAATTGAACAGAGGGCACATTATCTTCACAAATGGTGCACGAACCTTCAGCAGGTAATAGTTGGCCAGGGTTGGAAATTTGAAGCCTCCTGAATAATGCATTCTGAAGTTATAAACGAAAGAACTAGGTTAAGTTAGCGGAAGAATAGCATATCTTAGCTTAAAATATACCGGCTGTTGGATCGATTAGTGCATTATTTAAGGGCTCATTAAACTCTTGAAAATTGGAAATGCAATAAAAACACAGGTTTTCAAAATCTTTCAATTTTTTTTTTCTATTGAGGATTCACTACCATTCCTTAAGAACAAATATTTTAAGTTTCTTTTAGACCGTCAAATTTAATAACATATATAAATATTTAAAAACTTAGGAATTTAATTAAAATGTACGTAATTCAAAGTGAAAATAAACCTCGCTGTTAAGTATCCCGTTAACACTGAATATTTGAAGACTATCAGAAATGGCATTGATAAATTACAAGAATTTTTTAATATTTTCACTTAAAGCTTTATTTATTTTTTAACGCACTAACCTAACCTAACCTAACCTAACCTAACCTAACCTAACCTAACAATGGAAGCAGCAAGTAAGAGACAGGTGAAGGTTTATAAACTAAAAGAGGAGACAGTTAGGGCCAGATATAAGCAAATATTGGAAGAAAGATATTAAATCTATGATAAATAAAGCAGGTAATAAGGCCAATATACCAGCCTTCGTATATAAGAAAGCTGCCCATGTGCTATCACCTTTCACTAAACCTTTGTTTAATAAATCTTTTGAAAAAAAAATCTGATAGTGTATCAGACGTGGAGACAATGGAAATCAACAACTATACGATAATCTCTAACTTGCCTAAATTTTCTGAAAACTCTGAAAAGATTATCAATAAATGAATGTATGTATTAATATCTAAACAAAATACGCTGATCCTTACCACTCGGTTGCAAGGCAAATACAAGTACTGATTTTCTCGAAAATATTTTAGAATCCGTCTATTCAGCTTTGGGAAATAAGAAATATGGAAAGACCACTTTATTAGTCTATGAGAAGTGATTGACAATAGAACATGTCTTTCTACTTAAACGAGAATATTAGGGAATCAGGGAATACGCTCGTTTATCATACTCTTACTTACAGATACCAGCATGAGACTGTCAAGGACACTTCTTCATTACGTCAATATATTAGTAATGGGAGGCCATAGAACAGCGTTTTTGGCACGTTCTTACTTTTCAATTACATCAATGCCCTACCAGAAGCCTCCCAGGGACTTAAACCAGTCTTATTGGCAAATATTACAATATTCGTCATATAAAATCCAAACTAGTTGTCAATAAAACAGTCAAGAAGAGGACATAAATATTTTTACCTTGATGACAACCAACAAACTTTCTATTTGTTGGTGAATAAAGTTAAAAATTTTCATTTCCACATAATAGCTTAACTAAAATATTTTTTAAATATTTTTTTAATACCGAGAGACGAAGCGATGAGCAGCTTTCAATGAGACACCTTAACTACAACTTGAAACTCAACCGAAACATTTAACATATATCTATAAAAAACCAGAGCAGTTGACATGTTATAAAAATATTACTCTCATTTATGGCATCTCTTCTTGAGGATCAATACTGAAAAATTTCCGAGAAGCCATTGTTACCCAACAAATATTTGCAATTAGAATAACAGGTTTCAAACAACATCTCCCCTAAACAGTCTTAATCTATTCAATATGCAAAATATTAAGCTACTACAGTACTCATTAAATATATTGGGCACTTAGCACTAACTTCAGTCCAATTCCGCAACTCTTCCAGAAGAGCTGCACAGAACATATGGAAACCATACAAGAAATAAGTACCTCATTGATATACCAGGTGTTAAACTCAATATATTTAGAACTACTTGTTAACAAATGGCTCAGTAATTTGCTAATCCTTACCGGAAGATGCAAAAATGCTGCAATCTGCCACCTATTTCAACGATGTACTTAAAAACACCTCTTAAACCAGACCTGACTCTCAATAGATTAATTATGTTAGTAAAATATCCATACTGGAAACAGTATCCTATTCATCCATATCATATTAACAATCATACTCATACTCCCACTACCACAAATATATTTCAACCTATGTTGTACTTAATATGTGCCACTTCAATGTTCAGCTCTACAAATATTATGGCACAATGTTTTATAAAAGGTCAGAAAGTCAGAAACTATAAACCACAACTTTCTATTACTCTAACCAAAATAAATAATTGTTCAGTAGTTATAAGATAATTTTAAGGTTGCTCAGAATTCTCTTCATAGATTGTGTTACATTTAACAGTTTTATTTTATCAAATGAATAATGTACTTTACGAAAATATAGGTTATGCAAACTTCAGTTTGAATCCACTCTGCAAATCAATGTTTCTTGTTTCCTTTTTCTTATCGAAACCGGAATTTAATGATGCTATGTCACGTGGATCCAGAGGTTTCAACAATAGAGGAAGAAATATATAGAGAATGTCTCACAAAAATCACTGGAGCTCAAGAGATAGAGGTTGTGATGGACGGTGAAGGAGACTCAGCAGTCAAGGTAGCGATGACGATAAGACTTACTCAGTTGCTTTATTTATTGCTTGAACGCCAAATATGTTTGTAAATCTTCTAGACATCTCAGCGTCCCCAGCAGACATGACCGCTGAAATAAAACAAACTTTTGTTGAATATGATTATGATACGAGTTTCTCAAAATAGCAAAAAAAACACATCTCAGCGAATGCAATATTTCCACTTAACTCCTTAAGTCAGACTTTTTTATTCAAAAATATTGTAATAATTTTCATAACTTTAAAACTTGACGATGAAAGAAGATTCATTACATAACTTTCAAATAATATTTCTTTTTATCAACGAAATGCTTAAATTTTAATATTTGAAAACTTGTCGTAGTGTTCGCGTTTTGAAGACATAATACTGGTGTTTACCTGGAGTTTACCTGGAGAGAGTTCCGGGGGTCAACGCCCCCGCGGCCCGGTCTGTGACCAGGCCTCCTTAGGTCAGTGTCCCAGGATGCGACCCACACCAGTCGACTAACACCCAGGTACCCATTTTACTGATGGGGAACATAGACAACAGGTGGAAAGAAACACGTCCAATGTTTCTACTCTGGCTGGGAATCGAACCCAGGCCCTCACCGTGTGAAGCGAGAGCGTTTACCTGGAGTTTACCTGGAGAGAGTTCCGGGGGTCAACGCCCCCGCGGCCCGGTCTGTGACCAGGCCTCCTTAGGTCAGTGTCCCAGGATGCGACCCACACCAGTCGACTAACACCCAGGTACCCATTTTACTGATGGGGAACATAGACAACAGGTGGAAAGAAACACGTCCAATGTTTCTACTCTGGCTGGGAATCGAACCCAGGCCCTCACCGTGTGAAGCGAGAGCGTTAACCACCAGGCCACCAGAGCCCCATGGACCAGGTACTTTAGCTCTCTCGGTGCCCTGGTGATGGACCAGGTGCTTTAGCTCTCTCGGTGCCCTGGTGATGGACCAGGTGCTTTAGCTCCCTCGGTGCCCTGGTGATGGACCAGGTGCTTCAGCTCCCTCGGTGCCCTGGTGATGGACCAGGTGCTTCAGCTCCCTCGGTGCCCTGGTGATGGACCAGGTGCTTCAGCTCCCTCGGTGCCCTGGTGATGGACCAGGTGCTTCAGCTCCCTCGGTGCCCTGGTGATGGACCAGGTGCTTCAGCTCCCTCGGTGCCCTGGTGATGGACCAGGTGCTTCAGCTCCCTCGGTGCCCTGGTGATGGACCAGGTGCTTCAGCTCCCTCGGTGCCCTGGTGATGGACCAGGTGCTTCAGCTCCCTCGGTGCCCTGGTGATGGACCAGGTGCTTCAGCTCCCTCGGTGCCCTGGTGATGGACCAGGTGCTTCAGCTCCCTCGGTGCCCTGGTGATGGACCAGGTGCTTCAGCTCCCTCGGTGCCCTGGTGATGGACAAGGTGCTTCAGCTCCCTCGGTGCCCTGGTGATGGACCAGGTGCATCAGCTCCCTCGGTTCTCTGGTGATGGACCAGGTGCTTCAGCTCCCTATGTGCCCTGGTGATGGACCAGATGCTTCAGCTCCCTCGGTGTCCTGGTGGTGGACCAGGTGCTCAGCCCTGGTGATGGACCAGGTGCTTCAGCTCCCTCGGTGCCCTGGTGATGGACCAGGTGCTTCAGCTCCCTCGGTGCCCTGGTGATGGACCAGGTGCTTCAGCTCCCTCGGTGCCCTGGTGATGGACCAGGTGCTTCAGCTCCCTCGGTGCCCTGGTGATGGACCAGGTGCTTCAGCTCCCTCGGTGCCTCGGTGCTCGGTGCTGGTGATGGACCAGGTGCTTCAGCTCCCTCGGTGCCCTGGTGATGGACCAGGTGCTTCAGCTCCCTCGGTGCCCTGGTGATGGACCAGGTGCTTCAGCTCCCTCGGTGCCCTGGTGATGGACCAGGTGCTTCAGTTCCCTCGGTGCCCTGGTGATGGGCCAGGTGCTTTAGCTCCCTCAGTACTCTCTTTAATAGTGCCCTGGTTATCAAAGCTTATTCCATGGATGGAGTAGGTGGGATGGGCAGGTGGTTTTGCTTGTGGGTCTGGGTTTCAGGGAAACCTGTCTAGTGTGGGTCGGTTGGCTTGCTGCAGTGTTCCTTCTTTCTGTATTCTAAGAGTGAGAGGGGATGGATTTGAGCGGGACTTACACATTGATAGGAGGTGGGAGGGGTTGTAAGGGGCTTGTTGCTTGGGTGGCTCTGGGGATGGGTTGGGCAAATATTTTTGTTGGTGGGTTGGTTCTGACATGGACGTGCCAAGTATGGGCCAGTAGGCCTGTTGCAGTGTTCCTCATTTCCAGGAATTATGTTCTTAACACTAACTACCCTTCTACAAACCTATCCTGATATATCTTTGGATGCAACATTCAGGGTTATAAACTATTCCACACTGATAGGGTCAACAGGAAGAGTGGTGGTGTGGCGATGTATGTCACAGAAAATTTAAATTGTTGTCATTGACATGAAAGAAGATTAGAAACATCGAACACAGAATCTGTTTTGCTACAGTTTCTCGAGGATCATGACAAATTAATTTTGGGTGTGATTTATAGGCCCCCAAACCTTGATAGGGAGTGCAGTAAACTGTTATGGGACGAAATTCATGAGGTATCTAGATATGAAAATGTTGTGATAATAGGAGATTTTAACTTTAGTCAAAATGATTAGAACAATATGACAGGAAATCTTGAGTCTAGTGACTTTCTTGATACGGTTCAGGATTGCTTTGTAGAACAGGTTGTGACAGAACCAACTAGAGGAAACAATCTGCTTGACTTGGTTCTTGCCAACAAAGAGTCACTAATTAATAATCCTGAGGTTAATGATCGTTAGTGATCACAAATCACTTAGTTTCAATATATCATGGAATTACCCAGATAACTGCAATCAAATCTCTGTCCCAGATTTTCGCTTGGCCGACTTCATGGGACTGAAAAATTACCTGGGTGGGCTAAATTGGGATGTCCTGAATGTGGGTCAGGTAGATGATCTTGGTTGCCAATCTAACATTTTTCAGAGCATAGTTCTAGCTGCCCAGACAACTTTTGTTCCAAGTAGGGAAATTAGATCTAACAAAAATGATCCCAAATGGATGAACAATAGATTAAAATATCTCATTGGTCAAAAGAGAGGCATATATAGGCGTATCAAAAGGGGATGGGCAGTTAATAAATCAATATATTCAATTCAAGAGAGAAATAAAGAAAGGAATAAAAAAAGCAAAAAGGGATTATGAGGCTAAGGTCGCAAGGGATTCAAAGACTAATCCAAATGGGTTCTTTCAGGTATACAGAAGTAAAATTAGGGACAAGATAGGCCCACTCTGGTCAGATCACTGACAGTGATAGGGGTATGTCTGAAATTCTCAATACCTACTTCCTCTCAGTTTTCACCCAGGAAAATACTAGCGATATTCCTGAAATAACAGATTATGTAGAACAGGATGATAATAAACAATGCACGATTGCGGTAACTAGTGACATGGTCCTCAGACAAATAGAGAAACTAAAACCTAACAAATCCCCAGGCCCTGATGAACTGTTTGCAAGGGTGTTAAAGGAATGTAAAGATGAACTCAGCATACCTTTGGCTAATATTTTCAACATATCACTACAAACTGGCAGAGTACCGGATAAGTGGAAAATGGCAAATGTAATACCTATTTACAAGGCAGGTGGCAGGTCCTTGGCTCGAACTATAGACCAATAATCCTTACCTCCATAGTGGGAAAATTTATGGAATCAATAATTGCCGAAGCAATTCGTAGCCAAACTGATAGGCACAAATTGATAAATGAATCTCAACACGGTTTTACAAAGGGGCGTTCCTGTCTTACGAATTTACTAACTTTTTTCACTAAAGTGTTTGAGTATGATATTGTGTATATGGACTTCAGTAAGGGTTTTCATAGAGTTCCTCATTAGAGGCTATTGAGGAAACTTAAGGTACACGGAACAGGAAGAGAAATTTTTTCCTGGGTAGAGGCATGGCTGACAAATAGGCAGCAGAGAGTTTGCATAAATGAGGAGAAATTAGAATGGGAGCACGTCACAAGCGGTGTTCCACAGGGGCCAGTGTTGGGCCCGTTGTTGTTCACAATTTACATAAACGACATAGATGAGGGAATAAATAACAACATAAGCAAATTTGCTGATGACACCAAAATAGGCCGTCCAATTCATTCTGATGAGGACACTAGAGCACCCCAGGATGATTTGAATAGACTGATGCAATGGTCGGAGAAGTGGCAGATGCAGTTTAATATAGACAAATGCAAAGTTCAAAATGTTGGACATTAAAATAACCATGTGACATATAAACTAAATAATGTAGATCTTAATACTACCGATTACATAAAGGATTTAGGAGTTCTGGTTAGCAGTAATCTAAAACCAAGACAACCAGTGCATTAGTGTTCGCAATAAAGCTAACAAGAATTTTTGGCTTCATCTCTAGAAGTATAAATAAGAGAAGTCCTCAGGTTGTTCTTCAACTCTATATATCCTTGGTTAGGCCTCATTTAGACTATGCTGCTCAGTTCTGGTCACCGTATTACAGAATGGATATAAATGCTCTGGAAAACGTCCAAAGTAGGATGACAAAGATGATCCCATGTATCAGAATTCTCGAAGATTGAGACACTTATGCCACAGTCGATGGCCTCCACTCCAAACCACCAGATACAGATACTAATGCCGGAAAAAAATCCCCCCATAGTACCTACAATACCACCAGTCCGATGACATTCTTCTTTGCAAATATACAGGGTCTAAAGCCAGCAACAAACAACAAAATACCTTTCACCCGTGGACTGAGAATACACTAGACCTCATCTTCACTAACAATGATGATCTGATAAGAAATGTCACCATATCAAAAACAATATACTCAGATCACAACATAATTGAGGTTCAGACATGTACGCTTGGAGCCCCAGACCGACATAATGAGATTAGTCACGAGGGAGCGTTCACCAAATTCAACTTCAATAACAAAAACATAAAGTGGGACCAAGTAAACCAAGTCCTAACCGATATAAGCTGGGAAGATATACTAAGCAACACAGACCCCAACTTATGCCTAGAACAGATTAACTTGGTGGCACTCGATGTATGCACAAGGCTTATTCCTCTAAGAAAAAGGAGGAGTAGATGTAAAATAGAAAGAGACAGGCGCTCCCTTTACAGGCGACGGAAAAGAATAACAGAGCGGCTAAAAGAGGTCAATATATCTGAAATGCGTAGGGAGACACTGGTCAGAGAAATAGCAAGCATCGAACTTAAGCTAAAGGAATCTTATAGGAGTCAGGAATCGCGGGAAGAACTAAAAGCCATAAATGAAATCGAAAGAAACCCAAAGTATTTCTTCTCCTATGCCAAATCAAAGTCGAGAACAACGTCCAGTATTGGGCCCCTACTTAAACAAGATGGGTCCTACACAGATGACAGCAAGGAAATGAGTGAGCTACTCAAGTCCCAATATGACTCAGTTTTTAGCAAGCCGCTAACCAGACTGAGAGTCGAAGATCAAAATGAATTTTTTATGAGAGAGCCACAGAATTTGGTTAACACAAGCCTATCCGATGTTATCCTGACGCCAAATGACTTCGAACAGGCGATAAATGACATGCCCATGCACTCTGCCCCAGGGCCAGACTCATGGAACTCCGTGTTCATCAAGAACTGCAAGAAGCCCCTATCACGAGCCTTTTCCATCCTATGGAGAGGGAGCATGGACACGGGGGTCGTCCCACAGTTACTAAAAACAACAGACATAGCCCCACTCCACAAAGGGGGCAGTAAAGCAACAGCAAAGAACTACAGACCAATAGCACTAACATCCCATATCATAAAAATCTTTGAAAGGGTCCTAAGAAGCAAGATCACCACCCATCTAGAAACCCATCAGTTACACAACCCAGGGCAACATGGGTTTAGAACAGGTCGCTCCTGTCTGTCTCAACTATTGGATCACTACGACAAGGTCCTAGATGCACTAGAAGACAAAAAGAATGCAGATGTAATATATACAGACTTTGCAAAAGCCTTCGACAAGTGTGACCATGGCGTAATAGCGCACAAAATGCGTGCTAAAGGAATAACAGGAAAAGTCGGTCGATGGATCTATAATTTCCTCACTAACAGAACACAGAGAGTAGTCGTCAACAGAGTAAAGTCCGAGGCAGCTACGGTGAAAAGCTCTGTTCCACAAGGCACAGTACTCGCTCCCATCTTGTTCCTCATCCTCATATCCGACATAGACAAGGATGTCAGCCACAGCACCGTGTCTTCCTTTGCAGATGACACCCGAATCTGCATGACAGTGTCTTCCATTGCAGACACTGCAAGGCTCCAGGCGGACATCAACCAAATCTTTCAGTGGGCTGCAGAAAACAATATGAAGTTCAACGATGAGAAATTTCAATTACTCAGATATGGTAAACACGAGGAAATTAAATCTTCATCAGAGTACAAAACAAATTCTGGCCACAAAATAGAGCGAAACACCAACGTCAAAGACCTGGGAGTGATCATGTCGGAGGATCTCACCTTCAAGGACCATAACATTGTATCAATCGCATCTGCTAGAAAAATGACAGGATGGATAATGAGAACCTTCAAAACTAGGGAGGCCAAGCCCATGATGACACTCTTCAGGTCACTTGTTCTATCTAGGCTGGAATATTGCTGCACACTAACAGCACCTTTCAAGGCAGGTGAAATTGCTGACCTAGAAAATGTACAGAGAACCTTCACGGCGCGCATAACGGAGATAAAACACCTCAATTACTGGGAGCGCTTGAGGTTCCTAAACCTGTATTCCCTGGAACGCAGGCGGGAGAGATACATGATTATATACACCTGGAAAATCCTAGAGGGACTAGTACCGAACTTGCACACGAAAATCACTCACTACGAAAGCAAAAGACTTGGCAGACGATGCAACATCCCCCAATGAAAAGCAGGGGTGTCACTAGCACGTTAAGAGACCATACAATAAGTGTCAGGGGCCCGAGACTGTTCAACTGCCTCCCAGCATACATAAGGGGGATTACCAACAGACCCCTGGCAGTCTTCAAGCTGGCACTGGACAAGCACCTAAAGTCGGTTCCTGACCAGCCGGGCTGTGGCTCGTACGTTGGTTTGCGTGCAGCCAGCAGTAACAGCCTGGTTGATCAGGCTCTGATCCACCAGGAGGCCTGGTCACAGACCGGGCCGCGGGGGCGTTGACCCCCAGAACTCTCTCCAGGTAAACTCCAGGTATTATGCTCCCGAGTACAGTTATTCAGGCTAAAACGTTGTGTAGTTTTTTTAAAATAGGTTAGATAAATACATGAGTGGGTGTGGGTGGGTGTGAGTTGGACCTGACTAGCTTGTGCTGCTGGGTCTGGTGCCGTGCTTCTTCCTTTAGTGGAGGTGGCCAGACTGGGTGGGTCATTGGGCTAATCCGGTGGGGGGTGGACATGGACCTGTTCTGCATGGGTCAGTACGCCTGTTGCAGTGTTCCTTCTTTCTTATGTTCTTATGTTATCACAGTGTGGAGGTGGAAACTGCTAAACCTATTAAAGTCTAATTCTGAAAAAGAAAACAAAGACTGCTTTATCAGGAAATTGCATTTCTATTAGAACATGGATTAGTTGAGGAGGAGTCCAGCCCCTGGACTCCTTGTTAAGAAGCCTGAGGGAGGGTTCCCTAAGGTGAGTGAGGTCACAGTTCCCGATGCTTACCCAGTTCCATGTTTGGATGATATAGTGAACTTTGTGGGTAAGTCCGTTTCGTTTCTAAACTAGATCTCCTTAACGGTCTCTACCAGATACATATAACTGATAAAGTGAGGGAGATTTCTGCCCTCATAATTTCAAATCACTATGAATATACTGTGACTTCATTCAGAATACGGAACTCTCCTGCCACCTTCCAAAAATATATCAAACAGACAATTAAAGGAATTGAAAGCAAATCAGCTTGTCTGGACAACATAGTTGTAGTTTCTCATACGTGGGATCAACATGTGTCCCGTCTTGAATCCCTCTTTGAGTGGTTCAGAACCTTTCAACTGGCTTTAAATTTAAGTAAATCGTCTTCTGGCCAATCTGCTATTACTTTCTTTGGTCATGAAGTAGGTAGTGGCAAAGTAGCCCCCAAATTTGCCTAGATTTTCACTATTAACCCTTTGACTGTTTTGGTCGTATATATATGTCTTACGAGCCAATAAGTTTGACGTATATATACTCAAAAATTCTAGCGGCTTCAAATCAAGCAGGAGAAAGCTGGTAGGCCCACATGTGGGAGAATGTGTCTGTGTGGTCAGTGTGCGCAGCATAAAAAAAATCCTGCAGCATGCAGTGTATAATGAGAAAAAAAAATCTACCACCGTGTTTTTGGATTAAAACGCGGTCTTAGAGGTGAATTTTCGCATAGTATTTATGGTTGTATTCTTGTTTTCTTGGTCTCATTTGATAGAATGGAAATCTTATTATAGTAGTGATTTTGATTGGTTTTAGTAGTGATTTTGATTGGTTTTACTATGAAACGAATCCGAAATGTTCGATTTTTGCCGATGTTCAAGAGTAAGAAATAAGTGTCCAATAAGTGTCCAACTAGCCATTCTAATATTCAGTAATGAATGGGTTGACGTTATTTATACAATTATTACAATATTTAAGTAGTCCGCATATCAGTAAATCTTCTATTTTTTTGTGTGAATAAAAATTCAAAATAGAAAGCAAGAGGATTATAACAGGGGCCTGGAGACGTGACTGATGAACAGAGAAAATGTTATTTTAGTGCCAGGAATGTCTGCATTGTTCATGCTGGACCCTATTTTGAAATTGACATATTTTTTAATTTGAATGAAATTGGCCAAATTTCCAATTTCTGACCACTTTATTGGGTAGTTGAAATCGGTAAATGGGCAGTTACTTGTATTCAATCGATAGAGCGAATGGAATTCTAAAGAAATAGCTATGAGTTTGGTGGACTGGAACAACGGAATTGACCGCACATAGGGTTCAAAGTGGGCGAAATCGCCGATGCGCAGATGTTGACGGGGTCGCTAACTTCTCGAGAACGTAATTCCGTAAGTTTTTCCATCAAATTTTGGTGTCATTACCATCGGGAAAAGATTCTCTATCATTTAATAAGATTTTTTTTTTTTTCAAATATTTTTTGCAACACAGGGAGACACCTCAGGATTTGGGGTTGTGACAGTCAAAGGGTTAAAATTTATCCAGTACCTCAGGATAAGAAACTTCTGCAAAAATGTTGCAGATGTTGTATCCCTCCAAACCTAACTTACCAGTCACAAGAATAAATATTTTCTGGACCCCAAACTGTCAAACTGCACTTAACCATTTTAAACAGCCCTCGTGCGCTGCTCTCATACATTTATCTCCCGATTTTTCGGGATGCTTGTAAATTGCTGCTCACGCTCCAACAGCACGTCAAGTATTAAAAACCTTTTGTCTCCATTCACTCCTATCAAATACGCTCATGCATGCTTGCTGGAAGTCCAAAAGTAATATTTGAATTAATCTGACCATATATTTTTTTATAGTGAGGGGGCACTTGCTCCTGTCCGCAAGTGCCCAGAGCCTACTCTAGCGCCCAACTTACTGCTGTCTCGCTCTAAGGTTGTGTCTGAATTGAGAGTCCTGTTGAGTTCAACACCACCTAGCGAGACAGATGGTTGACAAGAAAGGCGATTCCATTAGTTCCTCGTGTCATGGTGGCACACTACCCATGAAGGATGCCTTTGTCCTGGCTATTAAAATCTTTTTGGGGTGGGGGTGTGGCATATTATGAGTACAATGCATTTTATTCAGCGTACGTCACACACCATAGATGCACGCCTCCCGACAAGTGAACCAGGTGCTACGGGTTTAACTAGCAGGGTCCCCATCTTTATATTATTACTTGGTTCAACCAGCCATTCATAAGCCAGCCGAATCTGTGAAGCGATGTGATACACCTGTGAAACAGCCTCGGTAGACTTTCACAACTGGTCAATATGGTTCTCACCGTGCCTTGTGCTTACAATCGCCCCATTATACATAACTGTAAATATCGTGGATAGGATATATACATATTGTAAGTGGTAGTTTGTTGCGCAATATGCTTGTTCTGTTAGGGTGGGTGCATCATTCCCGCTACTCCCCTCCCCCCCCACCAACTTCTGCACCCAGTGGGAGGTAACAAGTGTCTCTCCAACTGGTGGTCTGTCACTTGATTTGCAGCTCCCAACAAATCTGTAAGCATTCGTTACACTTCTGCTTAATTTATTATATGTTTGGGTTAATTTAGGTTTCAATAAGAGCTTCACTCTTAAGTTTTTATGCTGCAAATTCTTCGTGTCCTGACTCACGAAATCGTAATGACACGATTGCAAACAAACCATACCCCGGCCGGGATTGAACCCGCGGTCAGAGAGTCTCAGAACTCCAGACCGTCGCGTTAGCCACTAGACCAGCTAGCCACAATAAGATTCGTCCAACTAGGTATATTTCTACACCGTGGCTAACGCGACGGTCTGGAGTTTTGAGACTCTCTGACCGCGGGTTCAATCCCGGCCGGGGTACGGCTTCGTGTTCTGATTTTGGCATCATTTAATCCTCACCATTTCTTTTAAAGGCCGTATGCCTATCGTGTGAATGTTTCTCGAGTGGTGTGTAATTTTGTATTTCTGTATTTTAGCTTTGATTGTCGACTCTGGTCATCAGACACAAGCGAGATAAGAAGGGCAGCATAGATGTTGACAAGATGCGAGTGTCAGTCTGCCACTCAGCCTTCACTAGCAGCCTTCTCCTTGTTATAACTCCACCAGCGTTTCATGGTGGCTCTTTACTGGCGACTCGGCTGCTTCACAAGTGTTGTGGGGGTCAAAGAACCACTGTTCGTTAGTATCCCTACTCGTGCTGGGGTCACTGTCTACTCTGTGTCAACCTGCACTGGTCCCTACCCCCAATTGTCATCAACAAAAGCTGAGCGTTCCAAACCACGATTCGGAGCTACGTACCCAGAACATTGGCACGGCACCATTCTTAACTAGGTATTGGGTACATGTTAGCTTTGAGACACTGAATACACTATGTAACACAGTTTTTGTTCCTGGCAAGTAAGTGTTATTTTCCAACTCCTGTCATTGCAAAATAATAGAAAATGTCAATTATTCATTTTAATCTTTGTTTTTGTGACTTAAAGGATAAACTGAATGCTGGTTTGTGAGCTCCTGTTTTTATATTTGCTAAGCAAAACCCTGGAACATAATAATTTTACATCAGTCTATCTTGAAAGTGTTCCAGAAGTGTCCTGACCAAAAAAACAAAGTTCTGGGATCAAAATTGCTTTTTAAAATTTTGTTTAGTTATAAAGAATTCGGAAATGATGCTAATTTCCCTGGAACAAGACAAAAGTGATATTTTGTTACATACTGTTATTTATATATTTCATTTTTCATTTCTTCGCTTCAAGTGGGATTAATTTCATGTTTAAGTGTTATATATTTACTATTTTTTCATATTAATAAAACTGTTTATCTTATTATGTAATCATTGATTTTTCTCTATATATATTTCCATAAGAAGGAGCCAGCCTTATGAAATGCTCCTAGAGGGTCTGATCTGGCTGCTGAACCTTCACCCTCTGTGTTGCCTTTTTGCTCGTTCTAAGTGATTATCGTGCTACAGAAAAGTGTGCAGGCAAAATAGTCTACAGCTGTTTTGGTAATACCATCCCAAAACCACTCAGTACGGCCCTAACCATTCTTCAGTCACTCAAGCATGAAAGAGTCAGCCAACCATCCATCACAGCCACACAGCATAGTTACATCCATCTTATACAAACCTCAACCACCCAACACTGTCTTCAACCAATCATCAGTTATCTAAGGATCGAACACAATCCCCACCTCTCCAACACAGACAATTATCCAATTTTTGTGTAACCAATCATCAGTCACCCAACCATCCAACAGTCACCTAAACTCCTAACCAAGTCAGTCAACTCTCCTTCACATTCCAGAACCATCCAAAACAGTCCCTAATTATTAAACATAGTCAACCGATCATTCAGCAGAGTCGCCCAACTATTATTGAAAAGGCACACTGCCATCCAACAGTCAACAATCTATTCAGCATAGTCCTCAATCATCCAACACAGACCTCACCCATCCAACAGACCAAAACCATCCAACCTAGTCACCCAATCACCAACAGTTACCCAAAAATCAACATATTCACCCAACCATCAACAGTCTCCTAATCACTGACACGGTCACCCAACTATCAGCACAGTAATTCAACCATCCACACAGTCGCCCAATCATCCACACAGCCTCTGTCGAGTGGGGTTCCACAAGAGCTAGTCCTAGGACCGGTGTTGTTTCTGGTATATGTGAATGACAAGACGGAAGGAGTAGACTCAGGAGTGTCCCTGTTTGTAGACAATGTGTTCAGTCCAGAGGGATCTGGACAGGCTGCAGGCCTGGTTCGGCAAGTGACTCCTAGAGTTCAACCCCAACAAGTGCAAAATCATGAAGATTGGAGAAGGGCAAAGAACACCGGAGAGTACAGTCTAGAGGCCAAAGACTACAAGCCTCACTCGAGGTAAAGGATCTTGCAGTGTGTATAATACCGAGCACATCTGAAGCGCACATCAACCAAATAACTGTTGTAGTATATTAGGCAACTAGCGAACCTAAGAATAACTTTCCGACATCTCCAACCCTGTACAATGTATACGTCAGGCCCACATTGGAGTATGTAGCTCCAGTTTGGAACTCCTTCACCTGGCCAAGCTCATCAGGAAACTAGAGAAGGTGGATTATTATTATTATTATTATTATTATTAATATTATTATTATTATTATTATTATTATTATTATTATTATAATCACAGGGAAGGGCTAAACCCGTAGGATTATACAACACAAGTGGGGGCATGGAAGGTATTCAGGCTAAATTCAGGGAACCGTTGCACGGATCCAATTCCCAAGATCAAGAGCCCCTGACCAGCGTCAAGGAACCTCCCTTGATGGGTAGAGATGGTGGATAGGTTTGGAACGAGAGTAGTCCCGGAGCTAAGGGGCATGTCCTACGAGGAGAGGTTAAGAGAACTCTTCCTGACGACATTGGAGGACAGGAAGGACATGGGGGACATGATAACGACATATAAAATACTGAGAGAAATTGACGAGGGGGATGGAGATAGGAAAGTGAGGTAGTGGAAGCAGGTACCATATATAGCTTTAGGATGAGGTATGATAAAGTTCATGGAGCAGGGGGAGAGAGTGGACCTAGTGGCGACCAGTTAAGAGGCGGGACCACGAGTAGAATAACAGAACACGAGTAGAATAACGGAACACGAGATGAATAACATAAACTTAGAGAGAAGATACAAAGATGCAAGGGGCAGGAAAGATAGACAAGGATAGGCAGAGGAGACCAGACTCAGAAGGACCAGCAAATACAATCTCCCTCAGAACCACCCCGACAACCCTACCGTAAGCAAATAAATTAACCCAAAACAACCCACACTGCATTCACAGCCACTCACAAATTACACCTTCACTGCAGCATTCCATATTATCCTGCCAGGTCTCCCACTTCCCCCAGCCCCCACAAACCCTCAGAACACTGTATTAGAAAAGAAGTTGTTCAGTGTAGGCCCATCCGTTCTCTAATGATTTCCCTGGTGCAGTAAATGATGAAATGAACACTAAGACCTGTGGTAATGACGCCTGACTGACTAACGTTCTCAGAGCGGTTGCGAAGTATATGGATAGTTAGGGTGGCTGAGAATTGTGTGATCCGGGTTGGTGTAGTAATTAGTTGAGTGTAACTATTCTAACCTAGAATTTGCTTATACTTTTTACATAGCCTGTTATTTTGCTCCTTAAAACAAATATTGAAATCTCCAAGAATTACTGTCCCTTAATTGTTATTAAGTCCGGACAAGACTCTCGAAAAGTCTTCTAAGAACTGTTCATGCGTGGGAGGGAGGCAACTAGTTCCTACTAAGATGTGCTTCGTCTTGGGAAGCAACAGTTCAGTTCATTGAATCTCCAGCTTATTGTCACTTAAATCAGGTCTTGGGTTGTAAGCTAAGTCATTTCTTATGTAGGCACATACCCCACCACCTTTTCTTTTCCTATCTAAGCGTTTTATATTGTAACCTTCTATTTTGACCTCGTCGTCAGTTACCGTATCATCCAACCAGGATTCAGAGATGAATATCCCTGCCTCCCTAGCTCTGTTAGCTAGAATCCTAATCTCTACCAGTTTTGGAAAAAGTGATCTTGCGTTGACATGAATAAAGTGAAGGGTTGTTTTCATAAAACAATCATAATCGTCAATATATGGCAAGGGGTCATTTGTATTAAAGTTGGGAAAATTAATGTTATCGTTGCTAAAGGGTAACTGTGCCAAAGTGAATTTTTTACAAACAAAATGATGTCTGATACCATATCCATAATGGAACACACGTCCAGTATCCACTCATCCCCTTACACATTTTACATAAGGCATCTTAGTACAGTGTATACATATACATATGTGTGGTCGTGTTTGAGATATTAAAAATGATTCTATTGTCTCACTTTGACCTATGTATGCATTACATATAGAGTTAGTTTTCTTTCCTAGCTACTAGACCGTCATTATCACCGTCACTTATGTCTGTTTTTCACCTGTACTAGTTTGAGGTCCTGGATTAGTTTGGATATCGCCATTTAACAGTGCCACTGTTTTTGTTTGGGTATGTGGTTTTACCATACCTTTATGGCGATAGTGACATTTATGTTTCTGGTAGGACGGCAACTGTTAGGCTTTCACTGCCCAGGGTGCTATTACCCCAGACGCCTTTTCCAGTCTCCTTGACTGATTTCCTTTTTCAGCGAATTGCAGGAGAATGATAAATACAGTTAAGGCAGCCTGTACCCCTCAAACGTCAGCCATGTTCACTCTTCACTCTTTTCATCTCTTCTCAACAAAGAATTTTCTTCCTTCCTTTTTTAAAAAAAGAAACCACAGATCACTATCAGTCACCTAGCAATGGCCTAGTAGCTACTCTAGCAATGGCCAATGATTACTAGTAGATTTCCTGTTATCTTACTTCACAAACCCCTTTCACTCCTCACTTCACAATCCGGCTTCACCTATCACACTTCTAACTCATTTCCATCCTGGCAGGATAAAAACGTTTAATTGGTGTTATCCATCCAAAGTCTCCGTAATCCCATTTAGCAGGGATAGGCCCTGTTGTTGACTGGACCTAACCGGAGAGATGATGTTTCAGCCATTTTTAAAAGCACTGAGGGAAAAACAACGGCCACTACGATCTGGCAGATTTCTTGGAGTTTTGTCATTAGATTTGGCGTTTTCTCCTGTTTCCACCCTATAGTACGGTGGTCAGTTGACGTGGTGGTCAGCTACTGAAGAAACATCCTTGACTATTCACTTCCTTCCCGATGGCCAAGACAAGAGTATGATGAGAGCATAAGAGCATTTGTGGACACACTAGCTGAAGTTGCCAGAAGGGCCCATGTGGGTAGAGGAAAGTTACTAGTTGTGGGTGATTTCAAACCCCAGGACATAGACTGGGAACACTTTAAACCACTCAGGGGACCAGAAACGTGGAAGGCTAAGTAAAGGAAATTTCATGCAACAACATCATATGGAAACCAACAGAGAGAGAGAGAGAGAGAGAGAGAGAGAGAGAGAGAGAGAGAGAGAGAGAGAGAGAGGAAGGGATGAATTAACAAGGCTGGGACTTATATTCACTTTGAGTAGTTAAGACATAGATGATATATTCGATAGGCTCCTCGGAGCTAGTGATCATGCGATCTAGAGCTTCTACTGCATTGTAGTGTTAAAAGTGGAAAGTGAAATAGCACAAGAAGGAAAGGAGAACTCCAAACTACAAAAGAAGGGATTACACAAGCATGAGACAATTCATGCATGAGGCGCAGTAAGGAAGAGAACCGGAGGGAAAGACAGTAAATGAAATGATGAACCACGTGACCACAAAGTGCAAGGAGGCAGAGGAGATTTCGTACCCAAAGGAACAGAAACAATGGAATAACCATAACGAGCCTTGGTTCGCCCGAAGGTGTTCTGACACCAAAGCTAGGTGCGCTAGAGCATGGAAAAGAAATAGAAGACAAAAGATCCAAGAAAATAAGGAACGAGTAACGAATATACATTGGTTAGGAGACAGGCACAGCGGCAATATGAGAACGACATAACATCAAAAGCCAAATCTGTCCTGAAGCTGTTGTACAGCCACATCAGGAAAGAAACAACAGTCAAGGATCAAGTAATCAGGCTGAAGAACTAGAAAGGGTATATCACAAGAAGCGATCAAGAAGTATGTGAGGGGTCTCAACACGATAATTTAGGGAGGTATTATTAGTGGAAACAGAAAGACCTCCAGGAAACCGGGATGGTAGGACATTCCAACAAGTGCTGGACGCTACACATAACCGAGGAGGAGGTGAAGAGACTGCTAACCGAAAAATACACCTCAAACGCAGTGGGACCAGACAACGTCTCATCAAGGGTGCTGAGAAAGGAAACAGAGGCACTGCCTGTGCCACTAACAACAATCTTCAACACATCTATCGCAATGGGGCAACTACCTGAGGTGTGGATAATTGCTAATGTAGTCCCAATTTTCTAAAAAGGAAACAGACAGGCAGCAGTAAACTACAGGACAGTGTCACTAGCATTTACAGTATACAAAGTCGTGGAGATTAGCAGGGAAAGAGTGGTGGACCACCTAGAAAGGAATGTGATGATGCACGACTACCAGCACGGTTTCAAGGAAGGAAAATCCTGTGCCACAAACCTACTGGAGTTCTATGACATGATAATAGAAGTAAAAAAAGGAGAGAGAGAGAGAGAGACAGAGGGGTGGGTAGACTGCATTTTCTTAGACTGTAAGAAGGCTTTCGACACAGTTCCACCCATGAAAAAATCTAGAGGAGCAGGCAGGAATAACAGGAAAGGTGCCACAGTAGATCAGGGAATACCTAATAGGAAGGTAACAACGATTGATGGTAGGTGACGAGGTGTCAGAGTGGGCGCACGTGACGAGCGGGGCTCCTTAAGGGTCAATACTAGGATCGTGCTGTTTCAGGTATATATTAATTACATGACGGAAAGGATAGATTCAGATGTGTCCATGTTTGCAAACGATGTGAAGTTGATGCGGAGAATTCAAGCGGAGGAGAATCAGGTATGATTGAAAAAGGTTGTGGACAAGCTGCAAGCCTGGTCCAATAATTAGCTCCTGGAGTTTAACCCCACAAAAATGCAAATTAATGAAGAATGGAGATTGTCAACTATGACTGCAGACGGAATGCATGCTATAGGGTCAAAGTCTTCAAACTTCACTCAAGGAAAAGGGTCTTGGGATGAGTATCATACCAAGAATATTTCCTGAGGCGCACATCTATCAAATAACTGCTGCAGCAGATGGGCGTCTGGCAAGCCTAAGAATAGCATTTCGATAAATGAGTAAGATGTCATTCATGACATGGACATTGTGTACGTCAGGCCTATATTAGAACATACAGAGCAGGTTAAGAAATTGTAGAAAATGCAAAGGTTCGCAACAAATCTAGTTCCGGAGCTAATGGGTATAGACTACGAGGAGAAGTTAAGAGAAATCAACCTGACGAAACTGAAGGACAGGATTGAGAGGAAAGACATGACAATAACATAAAATACTAAGAAAAATAGACAAGGTGAATAGTGAGAGAATTTATCAGAGATGGGACACAGCAACATGAGGTAATTACAAATTGGATGTTGAAAACTCAGATGAGTCACAGGGATGTTAGAAAGTATTTCTTGAGTCATAGAGTTGTCAGGAAGTAGAACAATCTGGAGAGTGATGTAGTGGTGGCAGGATACATACCTAGTTCTAGGATGATGTATGTTAAAGGTCTTTTAACGGAGATAGTGGACCTAGTAACGACCAGCAAAGAGGCAGAACCAGGAGCTACAACTCGATTCCTACGAACACAAATGGGTGAGTACATAAAGGCGAGAACAGTAACCCAACCATTTACACAGTCAGGACAGAAGCACCGCAAAGATAGATAGATAGAGAGAGAGAGAGAGAGAGAGAGAGAAAGAGAGAGAGAAAGAGAGAGAGAAAGAGAGAGAAAGACAGAGACAAAGAGAGAGAGAAAGAGAGAGAGAAAGAGAGGGAGAGAAAGAGAGAGAGAAAGACAGAAAAAGAGAGAGAGAAAAAGAACACTTTGCTGCCAAAATGCAAGTTCCTGATCCAGCAAGGGACCCTCCTTGGCTAGCTGCAAGAACTGTGTCAAAACTGTCAGTGGTGACAATAAGGCAGGAGGAGGTGCATTTCCTTCTTAAATCGCTTGACCAAGAAAAGGCTTTGGGCCCAGACAAGTTGAGCCCAAGATTGTTGAGAAGATGTGCAGACCAGCTAGCAGCACCTCTAACTCGCATCTTTCAGCACTGCCTAGTACAGTGTAAATGGCCCTCTCTATGGAAAGAGGCAAATGTAGTCC